>NC_143088.1:2297500-2300000 GCF_061535455.1 Colias philodice | reverse complement strand
ATGTGAATGTGAACATACACAAACACAAACCTAACCTAACCTAACCTAACCTAACCTAACGAACAACGAACAACGAACAACGAACAACGAACAGCGAACAGCGAACAGCGAACAGCGAACAGCGAACAGCGAACAGCGAACAACGATCATCGAACAACGAACAACGAACAACGAACAACGAACAACGAACAACGAACAACGAACAACGAACAACGAACAACGAACAACGAACAACGAACAACGAACAACGAACAACGAACAACGAACAACGAACAATGTGAATGTGAATGTGAATGTGAAATTGAATGTGAATTAGAATGTGAACATACACAAACACAAACACAAACACGAAAATGAAAACGAACAACGAACAACGCACAACGAACAACGAACAACGAACAGCGAACAGCGAACAGCGAACAGAGAACAGCGAACAGCGAACAGCGAACAGCGAACAGCGAACAACGAACAACGAACAACGAACAACGAACAACGAACATCGAACAACGAACAACGAACAATGTGAATGTGAATGTGAATGTGAACATACACAAACACAAACACGAACATGAACTCGAAAACGAACACGAACACGAACACAAACACAAACACGAACAACGGTCATCGAACAACGAACAACGAACAACGAACAACGAACAACGAACAACGAACAACGAACAACGAACAACGAACAACGAACAACGAACAACGAACAACGAACAACGAACAACGAACAACGAACAACGAACAAGGAACAACGAACAACGAACAACGAACAGCGAAGAACGAACAACGAACAACGAACAACGAACAACGAACAACGAACAACGAACAACGAACAATGTGAATGTGAATGTGAATGTGAATGTGAACATACACAAACACAAACCTAACCTAACCTAACCTAACCTAACCTAACCTTACCTAACCTTACCTAACCTAACGAACAACGAACAAGGAACAACGAACAACGAACAACGAACAACGAACAACGAACAACGAACAACGAACAATGAACAGTGAACAGCGAACAGCGAACAATGAACAACGAACAACGAACAACGAACAACGAACAACGAACAATGTGAATGTGAATGTGAATGTGAATTAGAATGTGAACATACACAAACACAAACACAAACACGAACATAAAAACGAACAACGAACAACGAACATGAAAACGAACAACGAACAACGAACAACGAACAACGAACAGCGAACAGCGAACAGCGAACAGCAAACAGCAAACAGCGAACAACGAACAACGAACAACGAACAACGAACAACGAACAATGTGAATGTGAATGTGAATGTGAATGTGAATGTGAATGTGAACATACACAAACACAAACCTAACCTAACCTAACCTAACGAACAACGAACAACGAACAACGAACAACGAACAGCGAACAGCGAACAGCGAACAGCGAACAGCGAACAACGAACAACTAACAACGAACAACGAACAACGAACAATGTGAATGTGAATGTGAATGTGAATGTGAATGTGAATGTGAACATACACAAACACAAACCTAACCTAACCTAACCTAACCTAACCTAACCTAACGAACAACGAACAACGAACAACGAACAGCGAACAGCGAACAGCGAACAGCGAACAGCGAACAGCGAACAGCGAACAGCGAACAGCGAACAACGATCATCGAACAACGAACAACGAACAACGAACAACGAACAACGAACAACGAACAACGAACAACGAACAATGTGAATGTGAATGTGAATGTGAATGTGAATGTGAATGTGAATGTGAACATACACAAACACAAACACGAACACGAACACTAAAACGAACACGAACACAAACACAAAAACGAACAACGATCATCGAACAACGAACAACGAACAACGAACAACGAAAAACGAACAACGATCAACGAACAACGAACAGCGAACAACGAACAACGAACAATGTGAATGTGAATTTGAATGTGAATGTGAACATACACAAACACAAACACGAACACGAACACGAAAACGAACACGAACACAAACACAAAAACGAACAACGATCATCGAACAACGAACAACGAACAACGAACAACGAACAACGAACAACGAACAACGAACAACGAACAACGAACAACGAACAACGAACAATTTGAATGTGAATGTGAATGTGAATGTGAACATACACAAACACAAACCTTACCTAACCTAACCTAACCTAACCTAACCTAACCTAACGAACAACGAACAAGGAACAACGAACAACGAACAACGAACAACGAACAACGAACAGTGAACAGCGAACAGCGAACAATGAACAACGAACAACGAACAACGAACAACGAACAATGTGAATGTGAATGTGAATGTGAATTAGAATGTGAACATACACAAACACAAACACAAACACGAACATGAAAACGAACAACGAACAACGAACATGAAAACGAACAACGAACAACGAACAACGCACAACGAACAACGAACAACGAACAACGAACAACGAACAGCGAACAGCGAACAGCGA